>NC_056737.1:691088821-691098334 GCF_019279795.1 Protopterus annectens | reverse complement strand
AATAGCTGTTTTGACAGTTTGACATTGTAAGCTTTCGCTTACATGCGGTTGATTAATCACCGTTCGCTTTTATAAGCGTTCAGTGATCTAATATAGACACAAATATATATATATATATATATATATATATATATATATATATATATATATATATATATATAGATATATATAGATATCTATATATAGATATATATAGATATATATAGATATATATATATATATAGATATATATAGATATATATATATATATATATATATATATAGATATATATATATAGATATAGATATATATGTATATATATATATATATATATATAGATATATATATATATATATATATATATATATATATATATATATATATATATATGTATATATGCAGCAGTTACTGTCTTGGTATTTACAGTTGAAACTCTACTGCTTTTGTCTGTACAAAATATGATCTACCCAGTTAAAGTAAGTAAATAAAATAATTTTAGATTTCAAGTAGTTTGGGATTTTAACTTAGTGTTATGAGGTGTATACTTTACGTGGCTAGTGTATACATTAATCATTTTTGATGGCTCCACATTAAATGCTCCTTTAGATTTTAATCTGAACACTTTTTTTTGCATTTTTCATTTTAGGCATTGAAAGTCTGATAGTGCACACAATGTACATGGGCCTAAGGCTGCAATTACTCTTGAGTGCAGTCTTACACACACAAACTAATTATTTTCTTAGATGCCACACTTTAACAGATCCCCATGGCCTTAGTGCTTTATTTTTTAACATTTATCACTGTATTTCCAACTTAACAATTATTTTTATGTTTTTTTCATCCTATTAGGTTTTCGTTGTATGTTTATACAAATATATTCATATTATGATTTGATTTTGACAGACAAATGTGATTAAGTATTTGATAGAGTAAAGATCTTTGTTAAAAGTTGTATATTAATATTTATTCTGGTAGATGTCTATTGGTAGATCTTTTTATTAGTCAGTCAATTTTTTTAGTTAGCGTGTTTTCTTAATAAAGTTATGGTTAGTTGGCTACTCTATACAACGATTGTAATTTGTCTCTTGCTTTCTAGATTCAGTTTTAGTTAGCACAGTGTCTGATTACACTACGGTGTTTAGAGGGACGGGTGACTTGGCAAAAAAAATGATTTTAATACTTTTATTGCTCTGAACAGAATCACCCTCTGTAACTACTCTCTTGCTCCATACGACCTGATTATATATAAATAAGGAAAGTTTTGGATGCTTTTCATTACACTCAACTAGGATTACTTGTTTGTGTGATTCAATAAAGGGTATTCCATTTTTAACTCAACTATGGACTTACCTCCTAGTTGTAGCTCAACTTTGGTCTACCTACTATTTTCTCTTTGATTGTTTTAGACCACGTATTTTATAGTTTGATTTTTATTAGGTGATCTAAGTTGTTGTGTCTTTTCGGCTTTTCCTGGTTAGGGGTCGCCACAGTGGAACTCTGGTCCACTAATGATTGGTAGTTGAGTTTTATGTGCCGGGTTACCAGCCCTGACGCACAACCTTCATTGAAGGCACGCCCATTCACGCATGTCTCCACGCAGAGGACGCTCTAGCTGAGAATCGAACCGGACAGCGTCTTACTGCGAGGTGACAACGCTACCGCAACACCACCACCGCGGGTTATTAAATGAGCTAAGTGCATAACATAATTTAGAAAGTGAACATCTCACCCTCCACACTGCAAAGTTTCTTCTTGGTTTGTTTTGGACCCAGTATAGGTTGCATACTGTTTTTTTTCTGAGACTTTGAGGGATACCAGGGATTTCTCTTTTTCTAATTTTGGATTATACTGACCCGTTGGTACCATAAGCAGTTGCATTGGTTGCTTTATTGCTATAACTATAGTGTCTTAAGCTTTGAAATTGTTGCATACTTTTCACCTAACATTTCCTTATGAATTTCTTTGGTTAAATTTAATTGAACAGGTATTTGATCAATTTCCTAGTGCATAGTTTAAAATATTAAATAAGGAGTTGGTCATGTACTACTTAGCTGTAATGGGAATAGTGGAAATTGGGCTTCACCCTGAGAATCCCTAGCCTTGTAGAGCAATAAAATTATTTTTGTTAATGATGGTCCTTCTAAGGTCTTTCTCAGATGGACAGGAGGGGCTAATGGGGGAAATTTACCGAAGAAGTTTTTTTCTTTTGGTGGGAGGTAGATCTTAGTAGCTGAGACTATATTAAAGTGTTCACATATTGTAGCAAGTAACTTTCAGGGAGTAAGTTTACCTCAGAAGAAACTGAGATCAGATTGAGAGTACAGTGCAGACAGTGTGCCAGAACAGCCAATTAAGTCTGTTAATCTTTACATTCAGAGACTGGGAGGAAGGTTTAAGGAATCAAGCGACAGGTAGTTTCTGATGGTCTTTGAAACAATTGATCATTGAGATACTGATAAACAGTGATAGAGTAACCAGCACACTTACTTTATGGCATGGGATAGTGAGTTTTACCAATTTTCTGTAGTTTCTGGAATGTTGGGGGGGTCTTGTAATTTGTGATTTCATTATGAAAATGATGATGGCTTGTGTGGGCTATCCTAATATATGGTTGTATGTGCAGAGAGCAGCATCATAGTTAGCAGTGAGCAGCAGGATTGAGCTCAGTGTTACTTGCTTATAGTCAAAGGGGAGAGTCAGGGAATTATAGTAAAAAAAAAAAAAAGCAGTGAACAGCTATTGAAATGTGTATCTTAGATAATTTTTGCCACAAGAGGTTGAAGGAATATAATGTTCTTGTTCAGCAAACAGAGTGGGACATTGGAGTGCCACCATGAAGAATTGACTGTGTAGAGCAGCAACATAAAGTTATTGTGGGTTATGGATAACAGGATGGTTGGTTGAATATGTAATATGAAGCTGGTGGCACTAACACCAGGTACTGCATCAGTTAAAGTAATTTATAGTTTACAGTTCGAAGTGGCGTTTGACATTGATGTGTTTAGCAGTAAGGATTAACAACAAGAAGTAAAATTATTCAGATAGGTGTGGGTTGCTTCTCTGAGTGGGGATGGGTAGTGCAGAAATGTAGTTGTTCAAGACTCAGACATCAGATAGCATAAAAGAGAAAACAACAAAAACAGACAGACATACTGAAGGGCTGTGTCAAAGTAAACTGGTGGTAGGCTACACAAGTTTGAAAAATGTATAAATTCCTAGATGCAGCAGTATCTGTTAATGAAGTGCTAAACTAGGGAGGCGCAGATTTAAAAATGATGGTTTGGATGTGAATGTCATATGAAAGAGGTCATATGACTACAGCCACCTATAAAAAGCAGCACTAGCTTGTAACACCAAACTATGAGGATTGTGCTTTATTGTACCTTTACCGTGTCAGTGCACAACAGTGTAATTATTACTACTATTGCAGTGTGTAACTCTTCTCCAAGCCTGTTTTCAAATGTTGCTTGTTTGCAGATTAGTGTTGTTACTTCAGTAAAAAAGAAGTCTGTTGCAGGGCTAATCTTGTCAAGGCACATGGAGGATTAAACATTCCACTGTCTGTGCGGGGGCAGTTCAAGATCCAGTTGTGAAGCAGTAAGGTGCATCGTGGGTGGTGGTAGTCTGAAGCAGAGATGACAAGGTAAAAAAGCATAATAGGAGAAAGCACCAGACTAACAGACATTTGCAAATATAGGAACACATGCTGTCTGAGAAAGAACCTGTGTAGGAGGGCAAAAATTAATTCACAGTATGCTGTTTTTACACAGTATCCTTATAAGGACTAAAAGAAAGGAAGAAGCAAGGAGAATCTCATGCCCTGAAAGAAAGAAAATTACACAACTTTTAAAGGGAAAAATAAAATTGTATGAATCCTAAAAGTACCTTAAGGCTTTATTTCTCACCAGATTAAATAAACCATTCTAAAAATCGCTAAAAACTGAAAAAGTAACACTTTTTTTTTAATTAGAAATAAATAAAACAAAGCAAGGCTGTAAAAGCATCCTAAGGTTCCCTTTCTGTCCACAAGAAACTGAAATAAACAAACAAATAAAGCAACTTTCAGTAAAGCAATGTGTGGTAGTAAGTGCAGAAGGTTGAGGTTGTCAGCTGTAGTTACTGTAGTACAGGGTTTGATTCCCTCCTCCCTCATTTGTCTTCTGTTTTACCTTGATCAAGTCAGGTTTGCAGGTTTGCCTTCTTAGTGGTCCCCTGGACTGCAAGCCTGGTAACTATTTGTGAACCTTTAAAAGCAGTTATATGTTCATATCAGCATTTTTGGGGGGCAGAGGGGTGATGGCTATTAGCCTTTTAATTTAAGTAAGGCTTGAAAGTAACACTGTACAAGGGGCATTGCATTGGTAATGTTCCCTCAGAACATGTACAGAATAAAGGGATAATTGCATCACCTTGTATTTACTGAAAAACTATTTCTTCTGTCATGTTTTTACATATTTGTGTCCCCGCTGTTCTGTCATGAAAACACGGATTTACATGGGACAGAGAAAAATTCTGAGGCAAAATAAGGCGGATTTAAGAATTGTGCTTTTGGCACTCGCAGCATAATATTCCCTGATACATCAGTACAGAATCTGCATTGCAGGATGATGATTTTGTCAGGTTCTGTGGCTGTTAAGATAGTAAAACAGTTGCTGTAAGGAGCAGATGTGAAGTAATGGTGCTCATTTGTTAACTGTGTAAACCTTGTATGCACAAGTGCTTTTTCCTCTAGTGATAACCAGGGTGCACTGTTGGCTAAATGCGCAAGTCTCAACTGGCTTTTAAAAGCCATATCAGAGGGTCGGGAAGAGTAACACTTATTTTTCAAAACAGTAGGTCTTTATATGTTAGACCTTTTATAGTTAGTGATAGGAAATAAGTACATAGGGTTAATTTGTTTACTGTTTGTGCATGTACTCATAAATTGGTCTGACTTTATGGAATATCGGTTATCTAGAAAGAACAAGGGTAAATACGGGGACAAAAATCATAGCGATTGAGAGCCATGGCTAAGTGGCATGCTTAAAGTTGCTTGGTAGGCATCTCTGAGACCATTTAATGCTTAAGACTCGTTAGTGTATAAACACACTAATTCTACTGACAGACGGATCTATAGCAACATTCTAGTTCAGTTGTGAAGCTAGCACGTATACATCTGTCCTACTCCTCCTCCTCCTGTTCAAGCTGTTTTAAGGTTGTCTGGTCTATGGTAGTCTGCTATCTGGTAACAAAAAGTTCCAAGGTTGTATAATTCTTTAAATAAAGGAGAGCTTGTTCACATGCATTGTATGTCCCCTCATGCGTGGTCACTATGACCACAAAATGGATAAAGTTGAGGTGTAGAAAATGGATAGATGGAAACAAAAATAAATACTTAACAGCCAGTTATAAAAGATGGTTAAAGTAAGTTAATAAGATATTTGGCAGAACTGAGAATAGTCTGAAATATGACAACATAAATCCAGTGCAAAAATAAGCACTGGCAATAGGGAAGCAGAAACCAAAGAAATTCCACAGTTCCAGGTACATATCAGAAGCCAAAGAAGAAAGGGGCCTGGGACTAGTCATACCAGATAAGTAAAACGTAAGAACATGAGAGAGTAGCAGAGAAGTTTGGTAAATTATTGGTGTGCATAGGATTAAGTTTTACAAGGCCCTCTGCAATAGATTTTCTTCTTCTGACACCCCAGTCTTCAGCTGTTAAGATTTATGGTACTCACATCTCTGACGAGTGCATCAAACGTCACAGTCTGAGCTAGAGAAAGGCAAGCTCAGAGCCTGTGCTCACTATTTCTTGTTTTGTCACTCCCAAACTGTGGATCTTGCTCTTAATCTGTTTCTGTGGAAAATTAAAAATTTGGTACGTAAAAATGTATTAACTTTCAAATTGTTCCTGCTTTTGATAAGTCATTTGTTAGGACTCGCACTGCGTTTACTGCCTTGGAGTTGAACATTTTGTAAATTATTACTACATACTAATATGGCCATCCACTGGTGATGTACAGAGACATTTGAGGCCTTGATTGCCTCAAGAAAGATGGTAACTATAGCGAGTAATCAGTGAAGAGACTAGAATAAATATGCAATCCCTGGTTACTGCTGGACTGATGACACAATGTTATGCATCCACAGGCCAGACATTAGTCAGAGCCTTCTCCTATGAAGTCTGCCTTTGTGATGGCCTATTTTCCTGTTATATCTTGATCTGTCATTAGGACTAGCAAATGATTGGCTTTCCATGTCTTCCCGAGTGGCGCACTCCTAGCGACCATTTTAAGAGGTGTACCCTAGGATGCTGTTACTCTCTTCATGTTTGGACATCAAAATCATGACAACATTCTCAGAAGCTTATTAGACTGGCTATTATGTAATGCAAGATACCGTGGTATAGTCCTTGGGTTGGGGTTAATGACATTTTAATCTGTGGCACAGTGTATGCTGCAGTTTGTATTCTGGACTTGTCATTGCATTTGTTGCATAACATTGTTCCCCTATGCAGTGCATACATTTAAATTTCTCATTAATTGCACAGTTAGTAGCTTTTTGCTATGCTGTAATGTGTTTTGAGGTGATGCTACATAGTGATGCAGAAACAGTACATTAATGGTCATTTCTGGCACTCCCCTAGTTTTAGTGTATGTGAAAAGCAGTGATAATAGTCCAGTGTCCCCCATTTTTTGTTTTCTGTTGATGAGAATTTTTATGGTCATTGAGCAGAACTGGCCCACCTTACTTATTTTAGTATAGTCTTTGTTGCCAATCTAAATTGCTGTATTACACCAATACTACACATGGCATACCAACGCAATTCATTAAAGAAGCAACATATGTAGGTAATTGAATATAATTATAATCCCATTTATTTGACATGGAGTGCAGGTTTTTCTGCGTATACATGTGTAGACTTGGCAGAGGCTGGACAACTACATACGGTTATGCAGAGAAATGTGGATGTGAACAGAAGTGACTTTATGTGCAGATACCATCTTCTTGGTTCACCATTGCAGAGAATTAATGGGGCACTGTTCTGCTGAGGCCACAGGAGACAGCTTAGACTAGAATTTTCTGGTCTACAGCTTCCTCAACACACGCCGTCTTGGCTTTGTGCGATTCAGGTGAAGCCTGAGCATGGCATAATGGAATGCTTGCTGCTTATTTGCATTCTTTTGTACCATGTTCTTCATGGGGTTTATTGATAACAGGCAAGGTTCATAGGTAAATACTAGGTTATTAACCTACAGACTATTGCAAACCTGACCAGTAACCTGGGGTCAGAGTCAAACCCTATACCTTGTATCTGTGAGGTAAAGCTTTTAGTGTAGCATGTGTCAACCCAAATTCGCCATATGAAAAAATTAGGGTGGTATCCATAGTGCAGGGCTTCATATTTTCATAGTGGTGATCTGCGAAGAATGGTGCTTTGAGTTTATGCAAATCCCAGGCTGTCAGGATGACCATGGAAATGCAGAGGACTTTTTTTGAAGGCATCCCCCTCTGTCGGAAATGCATAATATGATTAACGTTTAAGCAGCAGGTGAACAGTTGCTATGCTGTTGGGGCTTTACACATATGAACATGAAATTGATTCACAGACGTGAATCTCTAATAAATTCATTTAAATACAAAGTGTGTAAATAGCCCTGAAGCTACACCGGAAAGCACCAGGTTTCAGTCAGAATACTGAGATGTGAGGGGTTAGTGTTTCTGGATACTTTGACATTTTTACGGGAGGGGTCACTTGGGTAAATGTTTAATTTTGATGCTTATGCAGAACTCATTTATAAGCATCAGGAATACCCCTATCACATTTGTGCAAGAGACTACAAATACTGCCTTTAGTTTTGAATTCTAATATTGATTCCTTTGCAAAAGCTAATTTATGACAAATGTATATTCTTAGCAGAAAATTTTCCTTATACCTGTTTAACTTTTCATTCATTTATTACAGGAGACTTCTTTAGCAGAATAGAAAAATTTATATTGCAGTAGAATTTCTCTGAAAGCATGTTTACTGCTTGAGACAGATTAAAGGACGTGGTTACATCTGCTTCTGAAATCACGTGTACAGTAGTACTTTCTACCACAAGCTAGGAAGTAGATTTCTCTGAGCAGCAAATAAAACTCTTGGCCTCAAAACCATGCATTATGCTTTTATTTTTGCTGTTTATATAGAGTCAAGGATGGAGTGTTGCATGTTTCTTTTATATAAAGAAGAGCAGTTCAGTGCTTTATTAGCAGGAGTTGGCAGGAATCAGAACAGTAGAAATAAAACACATTTCCATCTGAGCCACATGTAATTATACCTGAAATAAACATCAGTGCAAAAAATCCAGTTTAATTTAGACCGTCATATGCTACTGCTGATTTCTTTTTATGAAACTAGTACTTTGGAAATCTTGGCTATTTTTTTCCTTTCAGCAGGTATAACTTATAGAAAATCCACACTTCATCTGGAGCTCTGGTACATGTTTAAGCTTTTAAAATTTGCTACTGTCAAAGTGGAAGATATTTACTATAGAGATAGAAATTGAGGTTTCCTATCTTAAGAGCAAGTCTTAAATCACAACTTGTCAAAAATAGTTAAACTTAAGAAGATGTATGATGTAATTGCAGATAGCATGGTTCCTTCTTTATGTCCTGTTCAATAATCCTTTCTTCCACTTGTATCCTGTGTCACATTGCTCCTTGCTTTCAAAAAAAAAAAGTGATAGTTTTAAACAGCACAAAAATGGGAATAATAATTTATATAAGGAATGAATAATTAGTGAGAAACCTTGAACACAAACTAGAGATATAAATTAGGGTTAAAATTCATAAATTGTATAAGCGTAGGGGAAAATCCAGAGTCTAACTTAAAAATTATGAACTCGTATCACAGATATTTGCCTATTTGTACACTAACATCTTTATGCATGCTCCATTCAGTCTTGTGTAGACCTCATTCAGTGTAAAACAGGATAACTCACAGTGACAGCACTTTGTAAAAGTTCTTAACTATACTATAGCATTTCTTCCTTGATTGTTAGTATTCAAGGCAGCCATTTATTTTGCTTTTTCCTGTGCCTTGGCTCACCAACTGCACTTTCCACTATGTAAATGTCCTACATAGTACCCATAGGATTCTCACCGTTTAGAGAGGTTAAACTCCTCCCCTCCTTGATATTGCCCCCCCTCCAACACACACGCACACAAACCATTGGCATCCAAACAGTAGAAAGTGTTTTTTCACCCCTTTCTGTTCTGATCAGGTGTATACGAGTATAGAGAGAGAGCTGAGATCATATCAACCTTACCTGGCCAGACCCTAACACATGTAACCTGCAAGAGTTATTAAAATGTACTCAGTCTCTCAGAAGTTGTGCTTCTTTTCTTTAGCTTACCCAACATATGTTCAGCAAATAGGGTTAAATAATTTAAACACCATAGCTTGTTGAGGCACTTATACACAAAGATTCTGAGCCTTCTGGATTTTTGTAGCATATGTAGGCCATTTCTGCAACTTTTTGCAGTGCTCTTGACTCAATTTAGCACCT